>NW_028251877.1:0-1000 GCF_964263255.1 Lissotriton vulgaris | reverse complement strand
GCGCTGTTCTCCATAGAGAGCCCACTCCGAGTCCAATTAGGTGGACAAGCCACTACTACTACTACAGAGAGTCTGCACTCTCTTCACAGAGAACTCACTCCAGAATGCCAGAACCAACCTACACGAAGGGATGAAAGACGTAGCCGAGTGGATGATGAACAGCCGCCTGAAACTGAACTCAGATAAGACGGAAGTCCTCATCCTGAGATCATCGCCCTCCGCCTGGGACGACTCCTGGTGGCCCCCTGCCCTGGGCAGCGCACCCAAACCAACAGACCACGCACGCAACCTGGGCTTCATCCTGGGCTCCTCCCTCTCCATGACCAGACAAGCCAACGCCGTCTCCTCGTCATGCTTCAACATCCTACGCATGCTACGTAAGATCTTCCGGTGGATCCCCACCGAAACCAGGAAGACGGTCACCCAGGCCCTCGTCACCAGCCGACTGGACTACGGCAACTCCCTCTACGCCGGAACCACTGTAAAACTCCAGAAAAGACTCCAGCACATTCAGAACGCCTCAGCACGACTCATCCTGGACATCCCCCGACACAGCCACATCTCCGCACACCTGAGAAACCTGCACTGGCTCCCCGTCAGCAAGAGGATCACATTCCGACTCCTCACCCACGCACACAAAGCTCTCCACAACCAAGGCCCAAGATACCTCAACGACCGCCTGACCTTCTACACTCCCACCCGCCAGCTTCGATTGACCAGCCACGCCCTCGCCGCCGTCCCCCGCATCCGAAGAGCCACAACGGGAGGAAGATCCTTCTCCTACCTGGCTGCCAAGACATGGAACTCCCTCCCCATCCACCTCCGCCTGACCCAAGACCACCTCGCCTTCAGGAAGCAACTCAAGACCTGGCTGTTCGAGCAGTAGCGGACCCCCTACCCCAAGCGCCTTAAGACCCTCCGGGTGAGTAGCGCGCTATATAAATGCTTTGATTGATTGATTGATTGACTCCCTCCACAGACTCAAGCCTCTTTGCGGAGC
>NW_028251876.1:0-16907 GCF_964263255.1 Lissotriton vulgaris | reverse complement strand
TGATGGGTGTATAAACTGCTTTGAGTGAATGCAACTCCAGCCCTCACCGGAGGTACCTTGATTACCGCGGCTTCCTGCTTCACTCTCCCCCGCCGCCGCCTGTGAAATCCCGCAGCCGCCGAGAGGGGAGAGTGCTTTGCAGAACACCTGGTCTCCCGCCTACAATCCCCAGCGTGCCCTGCTGCATCACGTGGACGCCGGCTGCAGCGTCCGCGTCAGTTGACCGCGCCCGGAGGCGCTTAATAACGAGCCGCTCCTGCTGGGGAGCGGGTGTGTGAACTGCTTTGAGTGAATGCGACGCCAGCCCTTGCCGGAGGTACCCTGATTACCGTGGCTTCCTGCTTCACTCTCCCCCGCCGCCGCCTGTAAAATCCTGCGGCCGCCGAGAGGGGAGAGTGCTTTGCAGAACACCTGGTCTCCCGCCTACAATCCCCAGCGTGCCCTGCTGCATCACGTGGACGCCGGCTACAGCGTCCGCGTCAGTTGACCACGCCCGGAGGCGCTTAATAACGAGCCGCTCCTCCCGCGTCGCGGGACGCGCGCGGGCGACACCGGGCTGAGCCAGGGCAGAGGGCGGGCCGTCTGTGGCCATCCGTGGACGGTGGTGGACTGGACTGGCCACCCCCCTTTCATCCCTCGAAGAATTGAAACTGGCAAGGCATCATCCAGAAAGGTACTTTGGTCTTCTGGATACACATCCCTTGGTCAAACTACTGTCATCGTTAAAATAAAGCATTAGGCCAACGCGAGGGGAAACTACTCACCGTCTGTACACAGGACTCTGGTGTACCCCATTACTCATCTCCACATCAAATACCAATTATCTGCAAAATGAATAATCGGGACGGGGGAAAAGTTAAGATACCTGCTACATGCCCACACACTAGACAGCATGCTGCAGAACCGCAGCCCCTACCCACTCTGACTGCTATTGACAAGATGCTGCAACAAACTATTGGTGTTGTAGTAAATGCCATTGAGAATACGGAGAGGAGGCTATCTATTACACCAACATTATGTATTCCAAACCAAGAAGGGGACATTTCTATTACTGTGACTGATGTATTAGAAGCTAGTTCCCACTTGTCATCATCATACGTAGATTTGCCCTGTAGCCAGATGCCTGTCGAGATTTCTATTGCTGCTCAGGATCCCCCAATACCTCTAACCTCCCCCTCTTTGGAGAAAAGGTCTTAGGCACGAAAAACATGCCCCAAGAAGAAGAAAGATACTAACTTTAAAAATACTAGTAATAATAAACCAGTTAACCATGATTTGGTGACCCCGACCGCTAATCCATCATGTCCAACACTAGGAATACCGTGCTGGGTCACCAATATGGTCGCTGATTTACAAGCATCCCTGGAGCGGACCATAGCTACCCAACTCAAACCCTTGGTGTCAAAACTTGACAAATTTATTTCTACTATAAACTCCAAGGGGGTAGGAGCAATAGAGAGTGCTAAACAGTCGAAAAAATTGATACCTCCTGCTAGTGATACCCTACCTCAAAACAATCATAGTGCTTGAGTATCCGAAAACAAAAACCCTTCAGCACAGACCTCCACTACAGAAGCCAAACCAACCGCTCAAAAGGCGACACACGTTACACCACAGGCTATGACTAGTTCTAACTCTCAGAGCCAAATCCATCAAATAGCAGGAAATTCGGTAAACAATAGAGACAAAGCCACAGCAAAGACAAACAAGCATTTACAATGCAACGGTTTCGCCTTCGGAAAAATTTGAGCTATTGGCATTGTAAATGGCAAACTTTTTATTTATGTGTTGGTTTTGAAAACAGATAAATAAATGGCATTCTCATTTACAATGCCAATAGCTTACTCTGTCGCAAATGCAAGACGTATTGCATTTGCACACACACACCCACACAAGAGCCCCCCACACACTCACACACAAGAGCCCCCCACACACACCACACAAGAGCCCCCCACACACACACACAAGAGCCCCCCACACACACCACACAAGAGCCCCCCACACACACCACACAGAGCCCCCCACACACACACGCAAGAGCCCCCCACACACACACGCAAGAGCCCCCCACACACACACGCAAGAGCCCCCCACACAAACACACACACGCAAGAGCCCCCCACACACATACGCAAGAGCCCCCACACACACGCAAGAGCCCCCCCACACACACACACACGCAAAGAGCCCCACACACATGCAAAGAGCCCCAAACACACGCAATGAGCCCCACACACACGCAAAGAGCCCCACACACATGCAAAGAGCCCCACACACATGCAAAGAGCCCCACACAGAGGTCAGGGGTGGCACAGAAGCAGAGTTTCACCAGCTGAGGCTCGCATGAAGCCTCTAGCATGAAATAGAGGGAGGGTAAGGGAGAAGTGATGAAAGAGAGGAGGTAAACAATGAAGGGAGAGCTCCATACGTGGGGCGGGGGGTCGAACTTGGCCAGAGGTGGAGGAGGTGTACCCCAGATTCGAGGGACTGCCCCTTCCAGCAATCTAGGAAGCTCTTTTCAGGAGAATTTGTTTGAAAAAGCAGGTGGAGCAAGTTGTTCCAAGGGGAATAGCTGTTTTTATTATTACTGCTGATAAGTTATCTGTGCCGCCTGCTCTTGTAAGTTTTAGCATCTCATCCTACTCAAATTGTAAGAGTCACACGTTCTGCTGTTTTGCTTAAAAATTGTGGATGTTGAATAAAAGGAGCGGTTGTGAGTACCAAACCATTCAGAAGGAGTTAACAGAGAAAAAGACGCTTGTTTATGATAGTGAGAGAAGTAGTTGTATTACATGGGATGTAGGTGTAGAGGTAAAAGACTTTACTTCTGGCAGTGTTACCACACATTCCATGTATCAGCCTGATATTCAAATTCCTGAATGTGTCACTGTAAATTATATGAATTCATCTCAAACTCACACAGAGTCAAGTTACCAGGAAGCGAGTGATGAGGTTGAAGAATCAGTGATCTTAACACTAATGTTTCTAATTCTTCTACTTCTGATTCCACTGGCATTGGTACTAGAAGGATAACTGTGTTGCCTGTAAAATACAATTATTATTTGTATTAGGTGATACTGTGTATTCTCCTTTTTCACTGTATCGCTTTTGTTTTTACAGCTTGGTTTGAACATTTCTTATCTTATGGTGTATGTATTCTCACTCTCTTGTTTTGTTAAGAAAGGGAGATATATTGGGGCTTTGTATTATTCATATGCAGGTGTTCCTTATGTGCACGTGTCTTCTTACATGTTTACTTTTGGATGTGGATTCTGTTGCCCTGGTTGCTGCTGTTGGTCCATCTGACATCCCAACTTGATGATAGGCCAGGACAGCAGCGTTTCGAGAGGCTCCTGTCTGCTCTTCGTGGGCGTTATTATTGGACAACTCTCGACCACACAAATAAACCTGTTGAGTTAGTTGTTCCAGTTCTGTTGCGTGCGATTATACTTTTTTACTACACTACACACACCGTCCACTTTCATTTTCTCTGTTCTTTACTGGGATTAACGGCAAGATGCTTTCTGAGGGCATGCTGCAGTATCATATCACACAAGTTAAAAGGGCTTGTTTAATGTAAACAAAGGGAAAAAATACAGCAAATGACACTACACCACCCTTTTGGACCCAAAAGTAAATATTTCGAATAAAGGGGCTCGGTGATCTTTTCATTCACGGTGTGCGCTTTATAAAGTCTCTGGACCCAAAAGAGAATATAAAGGAGAAGCTGTATGCAGTGCAAAACGAAACCAATAAAGACGTGCACATAGATCAAATGCACGCGGTGTGTAATTGGAGCTCTCCGTCCAGAATAAACTTTGGCAGTCAGATCCCAGGGATTGGCCCACTGACACTAAACACACAGAAGGGAGGAGAGGAGGTCAAGAGGTTGGTAATGTTAGACGGTTCTGATAGTGAACACTCCACTTTTGGGTTGTAATACAGCATATACAATAAACAGGGTCGAATGGCCTCACATAGACATAAAAATACGTTCAAGTACAAGCAGTTCTGTATATGCAAATGACCAGTGAATAATAAGGATTGTTGTGCGCACACAAATATATGTATGGCCTATACTCTGGAAAATAAGGTGTGCCTGGAGAGAGCAGTCGGGAACAGTTGTAGAAGGGGAAGTGAACTAGCCCGGAGGGGGAAGTGAACTGTCCAAAGCAGGAGGGGGCAGGGGGTTCTGACGTGTGCACCGAACAGGGTGACCTTATCCTGCCAGACGTGAGAAGCACGCTGATGGCAGGGGAGACACAGGTGCCGGTAAAAAGGGCTACTACCCTACTATGATGATGGCGGGGGGGATACGAGATACGATGATGCTTGTTCAGTGAAAGATGCTGTGAATGAGACTTCATTGTTGGTAAAACACTGTACCGATGATAGCGGCGGTATTTTAATCTCAGGTAATAGTATGCGGATACCAGCATGGTGTACAATGATGCTGGCGTAGTAAATACACTGCTGCATGCAAGGGTGCACCAGAAATGACACCAATGGTAATATGACACTATCATGATTCAAGTACATGGGCGTGTTGGTAGGAGGCATGCTAGTGTCAGTAAGGGTGGCACAGTGATGCTGGCCGCGGGAAACACGGATGCTGTCAGATAATGTAGTGGTAACTCCATGCTGGGAGGGAAGGTTGTAAAACTGCTGCAGGGAGGAGTATGCAGAACCTGGATGGGTGACAGCGATTGGGAATGTCCTGAAAAATAATGGTTACCTGTTGTCCTTCATGCGGCCCTGGGTCCTAGTGCCTCCCACAGGGCTCGTGGCTCATGCTGGGCGAGTCGGGCTTCCCTCCTCCGCTCTCGGCTGGCAGCAACTCAAGCACGCACCCCGAGCCGCCGCCAATGCTGCTGGAGGAGCCCGGGAGGAGGCGCGGCTTCTCCCCCTCCCATGGAGTCCCGATGGCTGAGCCTGGCCGCCATACTTCTTGTGGGCCGCCGTCTTCCTTCTTCCCCCGGGCGGCGGGGGGGCGGGCACTTCCGGCTGGCCGCGCTAGGATTGGCCGGCCGGCTGAAGAAACCCCCGGGCGGGGATCGAGCAGTAAGGGAGGGAGGGAGGGGGAGAAAGGGAGGGAGGGGGAAGGTCACTCACCTGCAGACCTGGGCATAATAAGGAGACCCGTCCCGAGCAGCAAGGGAGGTGCCGGCAATGCCGGAACAGATTCGGGGGCGTTCCCGGCTTTCGCCTGACGTCGCGTGACGTCGGCAAAAGCCAAAGAATCTCGGGAACGCCCCCGAGTCTCCTCCGGCCATGACGGACGCCTCTCTGTTCCAATGGCTAGCCTCCATTTATGGAGCTAGCCAATGAAGCAGAGGGGTGTGTTCAAGTCACCCATACTAGAAACTACAGATTTCTCTGGAGGCGGAGCCTAAAGGCTCCGTCCCCCAGCGAAACCTAAAAAGGGCGAAACGGGGAGCAAAATTAGTGAAACACTAGATAGAAATGCAACACCAAGAACTATTCCAAATCAGTTACCATCGATTCACTTACCCCCTGAAGCCCAACCATATGTGGTCACACTTACAAGAGTACCACCCCTAAAGGAAGGGAAAAGAGAAAGGGAGACAGAGTTAAAAAACAAATGTATCCAATGGCTTACAATCAATAGACCCTTGCCATTGAATATTTCAGGTGAAATCATGTCGGCCAGAAGAGTAGCATGGATTGGGAGGGGCCCAAAAATTATCGCAGGGGATGTCATAATCCTGAACTTCAGGGATGTCTCAGCCGTAGAGTATATCTGCAATGCCCCATTCACTAGCCTAAATACACAAATATGCCCACTGCACCTCTCATACTTTTACCCACCCCTAGTCTGGAGCCTTCACGTCATAGAGGGGTACATTACAACAGGGGATGTAATCCTCCACCACAGAGAACACCATATGGAGGGGTATTGAGGGAGGGTATGTCTCTATATGGTCCCCTATTCCCATTGCAACCACACTGGAATAGGTTTAGTGTCCTGGAAGAGGTGGATTGACTCAGTTTAAGGGGAAATCCTCCCCTACAAGCTATTGATGAAATTCCTAGAAGGGCTGGGGTAATAGAGGAAAATGTTTTACTATCTACTGACAGGGAAGACTTAACGAGTGATTCTCCAGAGAGGCTGGGGACTAGCGGTAGTGGGAATGGGGAAGGAGAGGGCTCCGAAAATCCACAAGAAGGATGTTTAAAGTTGATCTCATGGAATATAGCCGGGTTAAAAAATAAGCTACTAACTCCATAGTGGGCCGCCTTTATGGCAACACATGACATATGCCTTATGCAAGAGACCTGGGCACTGGAAGAGAGCAGCAGCTCGTCTTTCGCAAAGTTGTTGTATGCTTTTCATTTAGATAATCGGAAAAGATTATTTTTCATGTACAAAAAGAAAAGAGACATTCAATCATTGTGGTCTTGATAAAGGTGGTGCGTACCCAGCAATTCACTGAAACACGTCGACGCTTCTGTCACATTAAATTCAAGGGACTATATGTTTGGGACATTGATGATATTAACCCAACAGTGATTATAGATCCTAATGAATTGATAGTTTAGGATGTTTTCACATTGAATCACCTATTATTGTCTCTTTTTGTGTTTTTAAACTGTTTTTAGGAATTTTTGGGCGGATTGTTGAGATGATTTACATTTTTGATTATGTTTTTATATGTGTTTGATAAGAATTTATACAAATAAATTGATACATTTTCCTATATTTGGGAACTTTTCGTTTTTGTGCTTATATTCACAGCTGGCATAGGGAGGATAATTTGACATTGCACTGGAGTTGTGGTGAGAATGAAATTATGAGTGATATCTGAACCAAGGGAAAGTCTTTTGTTACAAAAATTCCCTGTTTACAGAACATTTTAAAGACTAATAAAAAGAGACGTCCCATCACCCTTTGAACGAGTACACAATCTTCTGTGCAGCAAATAGAAGGGACTCAGAGATTTAAAAAGGAAACTAGTGAATAAAAAATGAAAAGACATAAGCAGATGGTCAGTATGAGAGCTGTTACCAAGAGGCCATTATTTGTATTTAATTTGAGGTGAAAGCTTTATGTGCATATAGTTTATTGCATTTTGTTTAAACTTTGGGAAAAATACCCATAGATTGAACACTATCACTATGAAAGCTGGAGGTTACGTCCCGAAGAGTCAGACACAGCTATTCCTTCAACCTTCAAGATTGCAACGTCAGCTGATGACAAGCTCAGTCTCTCTCTCGCTCCCACCCCCTCCCTTAATGGTCAGGCGCTAGCACCAGTTATTCTCACTTGTGCTAAGGATTAACCTCTGGGGGGACTGGCTGAAATTCTGCTCTTCTGCTGAAGGCCTGGATTTCAGGTGAGTGGTTCTTGACTTCACAATGTCTTGGTAACATTTCACAATGATTTCCAATGGGTCTACTTGTCAAACACCAGAGGAATTCCTTTACGAGAGGATGTGGAGTGGGGAGAATGATGAATGAGGTGAGCTGGTACTCACAAGGTTTGTCCCCTATATTTAATAATTGAGAGAAAGCTAGGCCTACACTTGCATGGAAGGAGTATGTAAGTGACTCAACTGAGTGTAGATGGGACAAGCATCTTTGCTACGTAGCTGGTCACTGGGCACTAGCAATCCTCAGTAGAGATCTCAGAGGAAGACTACTGGCCAGCCATGAAGTGTTTTTTGATTATGGATTTTAGGTGGGTCCAACAATGTCCTCCTCCTTTTGTGCAGTGGTGGCTGCCAAGATAGCTGGTCAAAGGAGTATAAGATTTTCTCCTGGTATTGCCCACCATCCTTCAATTTGTGAATAGTGCAGCATCACTGTCAAACTCTGTGTATCCAGGACCAACAAGAAGAAGATGAAATATATTATATATGCAAACAATAAAATGCATAATAAATGATTCACCAGGCTAGTTTCACAACAGATATAAAAAAGGCACATTTTAACTTAGTCATGCAATATTTTAATGAATCCTATGAAGGTAATAGTTAATCCATGTATGGATTTATTGTTTGGAATGGTATCTTACTGGCTACTGCCATGGAGCTTGCTTAGTGGATGGACCATTACGCGTTTCAGAAATACATATTATTACACATATATAGAGAGATATGGTTACACCAAACACAAAAGTGGAGGCAGTATACTTACCAGTCTCTACCATCTGTCTGCTGTCTGTCTATGGCCAGCCCACATATTGATACAGTGTTTAGAGCAGAAGTATATGTGGTCTAACATGATGGATAGGAGGACAACACTAGACCTTGAAACTAGTGTAAGGAACTATTTAAGAATATTTTTAAAATGTCCATTGCTTAACAATGTAAATTACAGTTGTATTACTAGTCAAAATTCAAAAACATCCACGTGATTATCAGACATTTCATTTCACAAGTCAAAACACTTTAAAATAAAACCTAGATGTCCCCTGAAATATTATGTAATGACATACCTGTGTGTGTTGTATGGATGTGTTTTGAAAGAGGCTCTGTGTGTTGCTCCGACGTAGATGGAACTACTCCTGCCACAGCTGTAGAAACCAAAGCACGTGTAACTGTGGACTACATACAAGAAAGAAAGAATGTGTGAAGATTAATTTTAAAAGTGTACTATTTTAAGAGTGCAGATTTACTGTGTATAAGAGATATGTGTGTTTAAACGTGTCTATTTGTGAAGGATGGAGATAGGACAAAGTAACATAAGTGGTTAAGTAACAACTAGTTGGGATACATTTTTATACCTTTCTTACGTATAAAGATATTGGGCTTCTCAGAAGTATACAGCCAGATAGCAGGTCAAGATGTATGGTGGAGAGAACACATTTGTCGAAGATGGTAAGACAGAGACGTGGTCCAGGTATATCTCCATTAATAGGCTTTGCCACCCAAGTCCTAGAGAACCTTTTTATGCTTCTCCTCCCAACCTGACTCTCTCCCAGCTTCCTCCCCAAAGCATTAACTGAGTAAGTCCTTTTCTGCCACAAGGCTGCCTTCTCTAGTCCAGTGAGGTTGTATGAAGACAGACAAAGTAGTTGCTTTGTAATGTTTAACCACAAAATGATCTTAAAGGCCTGTCTCCTCTTCAGTCAAGATCCTATTTTTCTTCAGTGGGGCAGTCTGCATCATGAAATGTGTTCCCTTATATAAAAGCAGTCAAAGGGTAGGAGGGCAGAGCCTACCCTGTTCACTTCAATTTGGAGATGTCCACCCAGTGGCAATGATGTATGTCTGTGGGTAGACACGTCCACCCCAGTGGAGGAGAACTCCTCAAACAGGTGGAACAAAAGATACAGGTCCTGCGTTACTACTAGTAACTGTATTGTAAATTCATGCTTCCAGCAAGTGGTATCGTAGCGCTATATGTGAAATTGACCTTCTGCTAATATCATTTGAAGTATTGCGCTCGCACTGCATTGTTGATTATCATTTGAAGAGTAGCGCTCGCACTGCACTGTTAATTAACTTTTGAAGAGTTGCGCTCGCACTGCATTGCTAATGATATTTGGAGTTGTGCTCGCACTGCATTGTTTTTTTTTTTTTGTTTTTTTTTGGAAACCTTTATTGTGCATGAAAAAGGGAACAAATACGGGCCTACAACCGTCCGGCCGGCTACGATACTTTAAGCACAGGTGCAAGCAATGTGGTTCCTCAGCGGCATCAGGCAATATAGCAACAATTAATAGCAGTTACACTGAATGGAGTCATGTCGCCAAGGAGAAGGAGCATTGAAGGTTAAATTTTTAAATTTTGATCTAAATATAAATCAGTAAAGAATAGAGTCCAGGAGAACTGAGTCCGTACATTAGCTTCACAACATGAGCAGGCAGCAGCAATAAGAAGCAACAGTAGTGAGGAACACCCCGTCAATATGGCAATACAGTGCAAAACAACAGGAGCCTCAGTCCGCAGTTACGTATCACCCTCAGCGCCACCCACTCCCTACTAACCCCTGTCACAGACCCAGAACAGAAACAGGACAAGAAAGCGCAGAAAGTTTAGAAAAATAAGGCCCATAGAAATGAAATAAGGAAAACTAAATCTACCCCCCCACCCTACATCATTGCGGAGGCTACGGTCTACCCCCCCGACAAAGTGCCTGTCGCCCATTAAAGAACCCGCAATATAGACCAAGAATAGAAGAGAAGAGAAGGAAACGATAAGAAAGTAGAAAATAGAAAAGAAAGAAGGAAAAGGAAGGTGGTAAGAAAAAGAAATTTTCACACTTGAAAATAGGGAGGAAGAAAAGACTAGGCTAATCTACCACTCCCAAAAAGAAGAAGGCGGGGAGGAGCCAGTACAATAACGGATCTCCCGGGCACCCAGCCATTTGCAATTCCTACGCCATTTGAATCAAGAAAGTCAAAGGCCATAAAATCAAAGGGGGAACAGAATCAGGTACACCCAGGACACGGAATTAGCACATGAGTCACCACCCCATCTATAAAATAGACAACAGGATATGAGCAGCCCCACCTCACAGTCGAAAGTGCCAGGATAGACAAGAATATCAAAATAAATGTGAGGAGCTATAACGTCAATATGCGCCGAAAAGGCGCCGCAATTCGAGACCACATCTAACAGGCCAGCAAAGGTTAGCACCCGGAAACCCCTAGCTCTATGCAGGTCGCAAGCGACCACTACACCATGGTACCCGACCGGAGCCCGCCCCAGCTGGAACAAAGACCAAGATGGCCGCCCCAGGCAGTGCAAAGACAAAGAAAAGCGAAATGGACGCCACCGTTCACAAACAATCCCCCTGTCCCAATGAACATTGTTGGCAAGTCAGGCACCCAAGAGAATGCAGCAGAGCCAACGGCTCACAAGTTACCAGGATAGCCAGTTGTAGCGCCGACTATGCCGTAAACAAAATTGCAATGCCACAAAGGACACCGTGAATGCGAGAGTTAAGCAACAACTAATAACGACAAATCCAGATGGGAAAAAGCAAGCTACATTCTGCGTGTGATCCATACAGCCCCTTCACATAGCATTCTCAACCCAATCCCCGCCAGGTAAGAAAGCAATACAGCAGAGAAACTGCCTAACCCTGGCCCGATCTCGGACGCCCCTCAGTACACTTCCCTCGACGAATGCCGACCCCCTCTACAACAAAGAAACAAGATGGGAGCAAAGAAGAAGGGGGAGACTCATAAATACAAAATGGACGGCGCCACATACCCGACAATACATTGATCCCAGCCAAAAGAGTCTCGAAATTGTCCTGAGAACACAGATACAACAGGGGAAAAAACGGAGGCTTTAATGAGAGAGTATTCAAGGGGGCCAGAATTCGCCTCGCTGGCAGTCCCATCGCCGATAGGGGTAATGAATACAATGAAGCAGTCACCGAATGTGGGAACAATGTATCACAGGCAGAGTCGGTAAGCGATCGTCTGCAAGCGCCAGTCCAGTCGTCACGAATCTCAGCACCACTGGAAACACTTGGCAACACAGTAGCAGTCGCAGGTACCAACAGGGGAGTGAACAATTGTTGCTGAGAGCAGTCCCTCCGAATCTGCGCCAAATCGAAGGCTATGTCGTCGAGTTTCTCGCTTAGCCCCTGGGAGTCTTGTAACAGCGTCGCTCGCAGTTCACCAAGGGCAGACAGGACATCGCCATAGGACAGGGTAGGCTGCGTAACCCCCATGTCCGCGACACAGGTGAATGTAGGCAAGTTAGTCCCCGACACGGCCACGGCGCCGCAGGCACAGGGCAAGGGCGGACGACCATCTCCATCCCGCGAGTCAGCGGGAACATCTATAGCGCCCACAAGCCAGTCACAGAAACATGGGGGGGTGCGACACGGACCAGCAGTTGCCCCGTCTCCCACCGCCATCAGTTGCAGTCCCGCGTCGCCGGTGAGGAGCCCCCGCCGGCCAGAACAGGCAGTCAGGGCGAACGGGCGGTCAGCCAAGTCCGGGCAAGTCCCGTAATGGAGTCGGAGCCGCCCTCTCCCAGCACGGAACAAAGGAGCCGGACGTGCAGTGCGATCCTCCCTTCAATCGCGAGGTAGTCGCGATATTCAGCACTCCACGGCATCTAACGCGCTGTGGTCCGCGATCCAGGTAAAGCAGCGCCTCTCAGGTTGTGAGCGCCCTGCAGGCAGGCTGGCTGTCTCCGCTCCGCCGAGGTCCGGCATCCAGCGACGATTTGTATCGGGGCAATGGCGTCGGGACGGGTACCAGGCTATCTCCACATTCCGGACGAGCTGAGATTCCGGAGGGACATTGGCGATATCAGCGCACCGTCCCTGCTCGAACAGCCGGTGAATTGGGCAGGATATCAGGCAGGATAGTAATGCGGGGCTCAAGGGCTGGCGGAGCCGGGAGCTTACACGTCCGCTCCGGTCGCCATCTTGGCTCCTCCCCTCGCACTGCATTGTTAAGATTGTTTTGGGAGTTGCGCTCGCACTACATTGAGTGTCTTGAGCTGATCTTGCCGCGTTCGCCTCACTCTAAGTAGCGCGATTTCCTGCTCAGCCCACATCGTGCCATTCAAAGTGCGCTGCTGCATACTGTAGCGCCTGGGCTTATCTGTGCCTGCGCCTCTGCCCACCCCAACCTCGTCCTGGTTAGTTTGTTTTGCGGCCATTTTGTTTGTTTGTGCCTTCCAGCCCACCCCTCCACCCAGATCCCGCCTCCCAGCTGACCCTCCCTCCCACAGGATTCATATAGCCGCCCCCATTCCCCACAGCGTCGTGACCTTCCTGACTTCGTCAGAAGCGGTCGCTCCCCCAGCTCCCTGCCTCCAGCAAGTGGTATCGTAGCGCTATCTGTGAAATTGACCTTCTGCTAATATCATTTGAAGTATTGCGCTCGCACTGCATTGTTGATTATCATTTGAAGAGTAGCGCTCGCACTGCACTGTTAATTAACTTTTGAAGAGTTGCGCTCGCACTGCATTGCTAATGATATTTGGAGTTGTGCTCGCACTGCATTGTTAAGATTGTTTTGGGAGTTGCGCTCGCACTACATTGAGTGTCTTGAGCTGATCTTGCCGCATTCGCCTCACTCTAAGTAGCGCGATTTCCTGCTCAGCCCACATCGTGCCATTCAAAGTGCGCTGCTGCATACTGTAGCGCCTGGGCTTATCTGTGCCTGCGCCTCTGCCCACCCCAACCTCGTCCTGGTTAGTTTGTTTTGCGGCCATCTTGTTTGTTTGTGCCTTCCAGCCCGCCCCTCCACCCAGATCCCGCCTCCCAGCTGACCCTCCCTCGCCCCTCCCCTCCCACTATCCTCATATGACAGATGCCTCTGCGTGCAGCGTCCACGCGTAGCGGCCGCGCCCCATGCACGCCGAAGGTGCGCCAAAGGTAAGCCCGTCTACGCCTGTCCGCGCCTGGACCGCGCCCAGCGCCAGACCCCCTGGTCCCCGCAAAGCGCACTCCTCCCGCATAACGTATGACGCCGCTACCCTCTTAGCCCTTAACCCCGGACGCACACCACAATGCTACGAAGCTGCCCCAGGACGTACCCATGGTCCCTTCGCCTGCCACTCCTGCAAGTTCGCCTGCATCAAGACCCACACCACCAAATCCATGACCTCCAAACACAGCTCCGACTCCAACCACCTGAAGTGCATCCTGCTGAACACCCGCTCGGTCCACAGACACGCCACTGAACTCTGGGACCTACTCAACACTGCGTCACCGGACATCGCCTTCCTTACTGAAACCTGGATGAACGCTTCATCAACACCGGACATCGCCATTGCCATCCCTGACAATTACAAGATCATCCGGAAAGACCGCACCGCCCAAACAGGAGGAGGCATCGCCATCGTCCATAAGAACACCATCAAAATCACGACCAGCTCCGACGACAACCTCACAACCGCCGAACACCTCCACTTCCAGATCCACAACGACCCTAGGACCACACTCAGAGGCACCCTCCTCTACAGGCCTCCAGGAACCCGCAAACAATTCAGCGAAGACATCACTGACTTCATCAGCCCACATGCCCTCGCCTCCGAGAACTACATTCTACTAGGAGACCTCAACTTCCACCTGGAAAAGAAAAACGACAACAACACCACCACCCTTCTTGACAACCTGGCCAATCTCGGCCTCAAACAACTTGTTGACACCCCCACTCATGTAGCCGGACATACGCTCGACCCAATCTTCACCTCCAGCAAACACATCTCCTTCGATCACACCACAGCTCTCCACTGGACGGACCACTGTTGTGTTCACTTCAGCTACAAAACCACCCGACCCACAACCCCCCACAACCTATCCCCCGGAGAAAATGGAACAAAATCACCACCGACCAACTCCTCACATCGCTCAACCAGAACACACCCGCCCTCTCATCTGACCCAAACCAAGCTGCCATCAATTTCAAACAATGGATCACTCACAACGCTGACGAATTAGCACCCTTGAAAAACCATCACACCAAACAAGACAACAAAAAAGCCCCCTGGTTCAACGATAACCTTAAGAAATCCAAGAAGCTATGCCGTACTCTTGAGAAAACATGGAGAAAAAACACAACCACCGACAACATGACCACCTTCAAGGCAGCCACCCGCAAACACCACCAGCTGATTCGATCCACCAAGAAAACAGCTTTCAAGAATCGACTCGACAACAACGCACATAACAGCAAGGAACTATTTAACATCGTCAAAGAATTCACCAACCCCACCCTCAAACGACATCACTCCCTCCCAAGACCTCTGCGATTCGTTATCCTCCTTCTGCTACAACAAAATTGCCGACATTCACAACAGCTTCGAAAACAGCTCCAACGAACAATCCTCTCCACCCCCCCCCTGAACCTAAACCGCCCTCTAACAACCTCAGCGCCTGGAAGAACCTCAGTGGAGAAGTGTGGCTCACTGGTTAGAGCAGGCAGACCCTGAAGCAGAGGTCAGACCCGGGACCAGGGTTCAATTCCCGACGCGGCAGGGTCTTGAGCTCAAATGTCCATGGACTCGATAATTCTCGCTTCGGTGCCTGACCTAATCATGGGTTAACACTCTGCAACTCTGGGCATTAAGCTTGCTTAATCTCCACAACGCCCCCCCGCGGCGGGATGCCTGCCTTTCACCTTGGGGATGCCCTGTAGGGGCTATCTCACAGGGAAAAGCCAGGACGGGTTCCCAAGGCAAGCGCGGAGATACCCTTTCGGGGGTCGATTCAGGCGCTATATAAGAAACATAATAATAATAATAATAATAACCCAATCACCACTGAAGACACCATCCGCGTAATGAATTTCATTTACTCTGGCTCGCCAACCGACCCATGTCCCCACCACATCTACAACAAAGCAAACTCCATCATCGCACCCCATCTCCGTGATGTCATCAACTGCTCCTTCAACTCTGCTACCTGCCCAGAAAGTTGGAAACATGCCGAAGTCAGGGCCCTCCTGAAGAAACCCACAGCAGACCCCTCTGAACTTAAAAACTACCGCCCCATATCCCTCCTCCCATTCCCAGCCAAAGTCATTGAGAAAGCCGTCAATAGCCAACTCGCCGCCTTCCTAGAATCCAACAACTCCCTCGATCCCTCACAATCCGGCTTTCGAGCCAAACACAGCACCGAAACCGCCCTTATTGTGCAACAGACGACATCCGAACACTACTGGACAACGGAGAAACAGTGGCCCTCATTCTACTCGACCTCTCCGCCGCCTTCGACACTGTCTGTCACAGCACCCTCATTGAACGCCTCAGCAACATCGGCATAAAAGATAAAGCCTTGGACTGGATCATCTCGTTCCTCGCCGGAAGAACCCAGAGAGTCCGCCTCCCCCCATTCAAATCAGAGGCCACCGAAGTCATCATCGGTGTTCCACAAGGATCATCACTTAGTCCCACCCTCTTCAACGTTTACATGAGTCCACTCGCTTCCATCGCGCGCCAACACAACCTCAACATCATCTCCTACGCTGACGACACCCAGCTGATCCTCTCCCTCACCAAAGACCCCAACACCGCCAAAACCAATCTTCACGAAGGCATGAAAGAAGTAGCCATATGGATGAAAAACAGCCGCCTAAAATTGAACTCAGACAAAACGGAAGTGCTCATCCTAGGATCACCCCCCTCTGCCTGGGACGACTCATGGTGGCCTTCAGATCTGGGCTCCGCACCCATACCCACAGATCACGCACGTAATCTAGGCTTCATCCTAGACTCCTCCCTCTCGATGACCAGACAAGTCAACGCCGTCTCATCCTCCTGCTTCAACTTACTTCGTATGCTCAAAAAAATCTTTCATTGAATCCCCACCGAGACAAGAAAGATTGTCACCCACGCACTGGTTACAAGTCGACTAGACTACGGAAACACCCTCTACGCCGGAACTTCAGCCAAACTACAGAAAAAACTCCAACGCATCCAAAACGCATCGGCGAGACTCATTTTGGACATTCCTCGCCTAGATCACATTACCGGCCACCTGAAAGACCTCCATTGGCTTCCCGTCAACAAGAGAATACCATTCCGACTCCTCACCCATGCACACAAGGCCCTCAACAAACTAGGACCCCATTGCCTCAACACTCGACTATCCTTCTACACCCCCACCCGCCAACTAAGATCCTCCAATCTAGGCCAAGCCGCAGTCCCACGTATCCAAAAATCCACCATGGGAGGCAGATCCTTCTCCTACTTGGCGGCCAAGACCTGGAACTCACTTCCCACTCACCTCCGCCTTACACAGAACCACATCTCCTTCAGAAAAGAACTTAAAACCTGGCTTTTCGATAAATAACGAACCCCCTCCCCAAGCGCCTTGAGACCCTCTGGGTGAGTAGTGCGCTATACAAATTCCTGAACTTGAACTTGAACATCCACGAGGAAATGTACACCTATGTGCAGGTGCAGATCTACATTTGAAGGCAGCTACACATGAACACTTACCTTTAGGGATAGGGCCAGTTG